>NC_069719.1:16185430-16197930 GCF_027358585.1 Pangasianodon hypophthalmus
ACACACACACCTCCATTCTTAATACACAAACATACACACACTTCTCCTGTTTTCCTCAAACAAAGGCACGACCACACACAAACAGTGAGCAGAATGTCAAGTAACACGCACACACACACACATACACACACACACACACACACAACACTGGCCTACTCTCTTATCTCTGCAGTCCGTTGACCAAATAGAGGCTGGTTGCCACGGTTACACCATTTACCATGTAAATGGCCATAAGCAGCAGTGGGCTGGGCATTGTAGGCCTTCAGTGTGGCCTTTATCACTAAGAAAACTATTTTAAATCAAGCAGATCAAATAGAGTGTGCCATCGTACATTACAGAGCCTATTGCTCAACTGTCTTGCAATAAAAATGGGACACTGGCTTTTATCAACCTCATACAAACAACCATTAATGTTAACAATTTAACACTAGCATCTGGACATCAGCTGGTGGACCAAAATATCACACAGCCCGACTTCTGATACTCACCATTAATTCAGGATGGATTAAACCTATACGATAATAGTAATACCACTAAAGCTGAGTTTACACAGTACGATATTCAGCTCGATTTTTCTGTCGCAGGCACAATCTTACATCACACAGAATAATCTTTGGTCGTGAACTGAGATCGGTGGTCACAGAACGCATAATGAGACAGGCTCACCAGCGGACGATTTAGAGCTGCTGCGACCAAAGACGGCCGATGACAAAGTTCTGGCATTTTGCTTAAAATCTCAGGGCTTGAGCACTGCTATGACATTCATCTAAATTCATCCACCAATAGGAGGACGGCATATGATTAAAAAAATTCAGCTACAAACACAGTAGTGGTCGATGGTGAAACGTAAACAAAAGATATTGGATTTAAAAGTAGAGCGGTTTGTTGAATTGTGGCAGCAGACAGAATGTCTCTATAACGTCTCATCATAATTATATCATGACACGACAAAAAGGGATGCGACATGGAAAGAAATAGAGGATTAATTGCAGCTTCCAGTTGTGTAGCTAGCTAATTAGCATGTAAACACTTCGTTCATAGAGTTTATTTACTATTATAACAACGTGAAACTATTTTTATGCTTTCCAGGTGAGGAGCTACAAACTTGTGCTGCATTGTTGTACACCCAGTATGGCAGAACATAATAACTATCTTCATTGTTTAATCTGACATGTAGAGCACATGTAATCGCGCAGTCTGTTACAGAATTCTTATTGGGATCATCTCGTACAGTGTGACAAGTAATAGAGTAAAAGACCGCTGGAATAGCACAGTGTAAAACCAGCTTAAAACTATGTTCACAATCCAAGGTTGAAATAGCACAAATGTGATTTTTTTTTTAAACTAAATGTTCGCATTAAGGTTGTTTCAGGACAGATGACAGATTCGGGTCACTTACAAAGACAAGTATGAACCCGCGAGGCATACAGATGTGAGCAAAACTTCTGAATAAACAAGGCCAATAATTTGCAGCACTATCCAGCAGTGTGAGAAAGCAATGCACTCTCAACACTGATGTGTCAACTTGGTGTATATAAAATGCATGGCTGGGTAAAACAAGCTGCTAGAGGCCCTTGCAAATGAAAAATTCCACCCACCACATACAATCAATTGGCTAGTGATAATTATATTCTTTTTCAATTAAACTACTGACAAACCCGCACAAAAACCTGATGGCTCAGAGACGAGGAGCTCAGACATGCTACAGTTGGAAATATCAGACAACAAAATCTGACTGGCCAAATGCCCCTCTCCCACACCTGACAGAAGCAGAGTGGGGAGATTATACAAACACAGAGAGATGAGAAAAAAGAAGTTTATATTATGCTCTATTTCTGTCATCACTGTGCTTACACAAAAACAAGGCATAAGACTGGTGAATTGTACATTTTGGAATTTTTGTGACCAGCTCCACAAGTGGTAAATTGGCTAAGGATTTGGGTTTTAATGAATAAATTAATAAGAAGTGTAAGTGTGTAAGTGTGCTGCTACAATATCCAATCAAATCAGCTTCTCTCATTCTCTTTAAGAGCCGAGTGTGTGCAGTGTAGTACACTGGTGTTTTCGTAATACAAACATTTTTCACTTAGAGGTTTTATAGTGATTTTTAGTGGTAGCAATGACAGAATTTGTTATATAAAGAATATAAAACAATAATATAACAATAAAATTATATTAGCAAATATAGTAGCAAATAAAATGCTCACTTTTATGCTGCAGTCCACTGTACTCTGAACTTGGAAAGTTCCAATTCAATTTTCCTGACTTCGATTTAAAGGCGTTCCAGTGCTTCAGCTTGAAAAAATGTGGAGGTCCAGAGCAAAGTCATATATGTATGCTTACTCTCTGAATTTGATAAACATATTAATAAATGACATATAATGTTATTACTTTATATGTCATTGATTACTTTATATGCACTTTATACTAAATAATATTACTTTAAACAAAGATAAATGACATATAATGTTGGTTAACTGTCTTGATAAATCAAGTAAAATCAAGTTTTAGTAGAAAGTGGAAAATAATGCAATGCATTTGTGTTTACCATTCACTGTGTGCTGCCATATCGTTGTGACATTAGGTTTGTTAGAGAACTTGGGCAAGGTGGCTAACTTGGAATTCCGAGTTGGATGACCGTTCTGTTGCACTCTTCTGCGTTGAAGGTCGGACTTGTCCAAATTCCGAGTACAATGGATGGCAGCATTATTTAGACTGCCAACAGACCAAAATCCACAATAATTTAGAACTGTACATGGGGTTAAGTATACAGCTGTCAGGCTATTGCAGAGAATGAATGGCACTAAAGAGAAAAGATGCAGAAGGTAAATGATGCATATAGACAGAATGACAGTACTGTCTATGTCTCCAATTGTAGTAGTATATGTAATATATAAGTTTGTTTACAAAGCAAGATAAACATCAAATCCCTCCATTTTCCTGGATTTGGTCTTACCAGTTCCGTCCTACCAGCCATCTCTTCCCATCACATGACAGCTACCAACCCGTGGAGCAAACACGTGCTTCCTCTGAGACATGTGAAGCCAACCATCGCATCCTTTTGAACTGCTGCTCATTCTGAATCACAGAAAGGCGCTATCTACCCTGTTCTGCATACATAAGCTCATAGATGGCTAGTGTCAATGTGATTGGGAGGGGATAAGGGAATGAATAAACATTCATTAATAAACATAGCCAGTTTTGCTTTTACGACTCTGGCAACATTGGGATTCCAACTTGTGATCTGATGATGATGAACGAATGCTTTTGCCTTACTTTGTGCTTTTACCAACAGAACTGAAAGCCCAAGCAAAATAGCAACACTCTGGCATTAAATAGCAAATTATGCTTACACAAAAATAGCACGCAAATTCAAGTTTTGAAGTTGAAGGTTTTAACTGTCAATTAAACACAATCATATAATGTATATACATTAGTGTCTGTTTTTCTTAACTTGGCAGGATCAGGGAGTTCATTACTTCTCATGGTTACTCCATCTTACACACTGTAACCCATAGTAACACACACCTAGGTTGTAACCATGGTAACATACACAACCAGTTGGCATGGTTACATAAGCAAGCCCAAATCCAGTATAAGGAGCACTATGGCAGGACACAGATACACAAAATCTCCTCTGAGAGCCGCAGCTCGGCACGGGAGCTGGAAAAGCCAAGAGCTCAATCTGCTTTCTCTCTCTCTACAGCCTGGGAGTGTGTGTGTGTGTGTGTGTGTGTGTGTGTGTGTTTTTTTTAGAGAGAGAAGGATGACTCACTCCAGAGTGGGAGTCAGGTGACAGAAAACCTTTTATGCTTTGACAACTATCAACATACACACACATACAAATACACACACACTGTTGTGTGTCAGATTTACAACCAATCAAAAGCAGCCTTCTGAACTGTTTAAATCACACAAATTCCCAAAATCTGGAAGTGGAAAGACCAAAGAAAAACAAAAACTACAGAAGAAAATCAATAACTGTCCTTCAATTGCTGTCTCTCTAAGCAGCTGCAGAAGACACAGTGTTGGAAAGTGTGTGTGTGTGTGTGTGTGTGTGTGTGTGTGTACCTACCAGTGCAGGCTGTGGAGAGCTGTTCTCCTGTGAGGTGCTGTTCCTCTTGGCCCATACCAACTCATGCTCCAGGACAAACACCTCCCACTCCTCCCTGAGCCTCCTCCATTTACACTCTGCTGACGGTTCGCCGTCCCACTCCACACACACCTAATATGCATACACAGACAGGAGGGGTGAGATGTCAGAGGTATCTCCCACACATGCACACACACACACACCAGGGGGCAGGGATATGGGGTTTATACAAGTTCACACACACAGAAACATCAAAAACACATTCCTGTAATAGCACCCTCATGGCTCACACACGGCCACAATTCAGTTGATTAATGTAATTAATAAACATATAACAGAGTGGAGTAATTACTAACAGACTGATGCATGGCTAAACACGTGTGCGCACACTCACACACACACTCACACACAAACGCACACACAAACGCACACACAGTGAAATGCATTTCCTCAGTAGCAAATTACATCCTATGAAACCAGAGCACACTCTTACACACACACACACACATCATTGTTCTCTAGCAAACTGTAAAACTCATGCCACACTACTGCACAGTGTTTCTGAAACTCAAAACTCCACACTCATTCTGTCTAGCTTTGTCAGTTTACACCATTTGATTTTTTATTTTTTTTTTTACCAGAAGAAATTCACAGACCAGTCAGAATTCCTTTCACTTCATCACCTGTTTATAACTTACAGCTCAAGTATTGGAAGGACTTTACCAAGAATAATATGCTACAGGCCTAAAATTTGGAAGCAATGTTAACGCTGTAATAAAAATCATATTTTCTAAAGTAATAAAAGGTAGTAATATAAAAGCTTTTCAGATCATAACAAAAGCGTTCAACTATACACGGATCAGCCATAATATTAAAACCACTTACAGAATAAGTGACAGTGGCACCTGTCAAGAGGTGGGATATATTAGGCAGCAAGTGAACAGTCAGTTCTCGAAGTTGATGTGTTGGAAGCAAAAAAAAAAAAAAAAAAAGAGAGAAAGCGTAAGGATATGAGTGACTTTGACAGGGGCCAAATTGTAATGGCTAGACGACTGGGTCAGAGCAAGCTCCAAAATGGCAGGTCTTGTGGGGTGTGTTCCCAGTATGATGGGAACCTGACCCAGTATGGTTAGTACCTACCAAAAGTGGTCCAAGGAAAGACAAGCGGTGAACCGGCGACAGGGTCATGGGTGCCCAAGGCTCACTGATGTGTGTAGGGAGCGAAGGCTAGCCCGTCTGGTCTGATCCCACAGAAGAGCTACTGTAGCACAAACTGCTGAAAAGGTTAATGCTGGCTATGATAGAAAGGTGTCAGAACACACAGTGCATCACAGCTTGCTGCGTATGGGGGCTGTATAGCTGCAGACCAGTCTGAGTGCCCATGCTGATCCCTGTTCACCACCGAAAGCTCCTACAATGGTCACATGAGCATCAGAACTGGACCATGGACCAATGGAAAAAAGGTGGCCTGGTCTGATGAATCACATTTTCTTTTACATCATGTGGATGGCCGGGTACGTGTGTGTCACTTACCTGGGGAAAAGATGGCACCAGGATGCACTATGGGAAGAAGGCAAGCCAGCAGAAGCAGTGTTATGCTCTGGGCAATGTTCTGCTGGGAAACCTTGGGTCCTGGATGTGGATGTTACTTTGACAAGTACCATGTACATAAACATTGCTGCAGACCAAGTATACCCTTTCATGGCAACGGTATTCCCTAATGGCAGTGGTCTCTTTCAGCAGGATAGTATGCCCTGCCACACTGCAAAAATTGCTCAGGAATGCTTTGAGGAACATGACAATGAGTTCAAGTTGTTGACCAAATTCCCCAGATCTCAATCCGATCGAGCATCTGTAGGATGTGCTGGACAAACAAGTCTGATCCATGGAGGCCCCACTTCGCAACTTACAGAACTTAAAGGATCTGCTGCTAATGTCTTGGTGCCAGATACCACAGCACACCTTCAGAGGTCTTGCCTCGAGGGGTCAGAGCTGTTTTGGTGGCACAAGGGGAACCTACACAATATTAGGCAAGTGGTATTAATGTTATGGCTGATTGGTGTACGTGTGCAGAAATAGTGTACAGATTCTTTGACTGTATGTCCAAAACCACACTTGTTCTCTGTATAGCCATAGTCATTTCATAAATAGTTTCTGAAAGCAGACTTATGAGTATTTAGCACACTCCCGATATCTCTCTGTGCACTTCTAGAAGTTAGTGACCACAATGCACTGTGCAGGTGGTAGGGGATAACAAATAGCGTGCCAAAAGGAGAGTTTTATTGCCACAATCTTGTGCAATATAATGATATCATCTCTACACAATTTTACACTGCCTTGATGTCCAGTGATGTTTATTCTGATTATATAATATTACCAGATCTTCCCTTATGTATTTTGCATAGTAGCTCTACAATTTAACATTGGAGTATGCTAGTACAAGTTATCACTAAAAATACACCCAAAAGACAACTCTTTTTCTCCCCAGTATAACAAGAGATCAACCACATATGATTTGCACATGTGTTTTGAACTCTCCAATACACAACAGACACTTCCTGTAAACTTCCGCTCATCTCACTTGCTGTTCACTTACGTGGGCTCCCAAGGTAAATGGAGAATGCTTTGAGCTCATTAATGTCAAATTAATCTATCAGTGTATGTTCGACTTAGCTAACATTAGACAAGTATATATTTAATATCGGGTAAATATTTTTATTCAGGATGCCACTGAAATATTTTGGCCAAAAACCAGCATGTTCTGTTTTCGACCAAAAGAGAAAAATTGTTATAGATTTATCAAAGTCCTGTGTCTGTATATTAACTGATCTAAAGCAAACACTGTTATATACTAATTTAAAAGTGGAGAAGGGGTATATTACACTGTTCACAGTGTGCAAGGCCATGTTGATTTGAGTCACACTGTACATGGGGAAGGGACTGGTAGAAGACTGGTAGAGGAAGAGTTTTCTCTGGTTTTTACCAGTTGTAGGCGGGGAATTACAAGTTGCAACTTTGCCACGAACGGAGCAATACACATCTACTTCTAAGATGTTTCAGAAGATTACCGACCACGTAGGGTTATTATTGTAAATGTGACTGGGAAAAAACGTAAAAGCAGAATCTATACTATATCTATTTTTCACTATTATTTTTAAACAACTAATCTGGTTAAGGAATTTGACTAGATAAGAGGCATCCCATGAGTGCTGATATCATAACAGCAGCATAACAGCAGTGGTACACTGTACTATATATAGTATATATATCGGTGCGCTTCAGGCATGCTGATATAATCACTGATTACATCAAATTCATATTTATGAATACGCTTATGAAAATATTAGATTGATATTATGAATGGTTGTCAGATAAGGAAGAGAAGGAAGAAGGGATGCCGACTGCTGTGTAAATGAGGAACATTGATAGAAGCTAGCCTGAGTTGGAAAACAGGTAATGTGTTACTTGGTAACACTACTGTTAGTTAATAAAACAATAACCAAATTCTGTTTGTTGTTAAGCCAAAATATATTCACAGCAATCCTGAAAACAGCACTGTTGTGTGAAATTGTTCTTATGCAAAATGTCACATAAATTGTTTCCAGTCCAATGTTTCCATATTGGGGTGGCACGGTGGCACGTTGCTGCCTCACAGCTCCAGGGTCCTGGGTTACCGAATTTTGCATGTTTACATGTTGCATGTTAGATGTTTGCATCTTGTTTATGTTGGTTTCCTCTGGTTCCTTCCACTGTCAAAAAACATGCAGGTGTGAATTGAGTGTGTGAATGTGCGTGTGAATGGTGCCCTGCAATGGAGTGGTGTCCCAAATGGGGTGAATTCTTTTGCCTGGGGCCCAGTGCTCCTGAGATTCCCACCAGGATCTTAAAGCGCTTAGCGAAGATGAATGAATGAATGAATGAATTGTTTCCATATTTAAACAAATGTTTAATTTTAGTAACTAAATCGCTGTTTAGAAATGAATCAAATAATTTTTAATTTATATATTTATTTTTTATATTAATTGTTAAAATGTTGCAATGTGGTGTATTATTGGCAAATGCACTTAATGTCACTGAAAAATATTTCTGAAAGATAAATCTACATGTGGTACTGACTTTGTTCAAAACAAAGAACCTAAGAAGAATCAGCTTTTATCTCAGGAACATGCAAATGCTTCCCACTGAGGGAGTGTTTATCCAAATGCAGAGGTAGTTATGGTCATAGTGAAAATAGCATTACTGTGTGCAGTTACAGTATATTGTACATTAGATTATTGCCATATGCATGTACATAGTCATCAGTTTGTTAAAAAAAAAAAAAGTCACTTGACACAAGGATACTTATAATAAACCTAAGAGAGAAGAGAAAGAGGAACACCTCAATACGAACTAAAACACTCAGACATCCTTACCACAGCAACACTCATAATATTCATGGGCAATAATCAGTAAGCATAAAAGCGTTCGGGCAGTAATCTAGAGATACTTGTCTCCTGTCTTTTGTACACAAAGAAGCTTAGACCAGCAGGAAACAGAAGAGGAATCAATCAGTGCTCTTTATTAAACTAATACTATCTGTCTGAATGTGTCAAATCTTTGCAGTTGTCTTATTTATTAACTTGTGTGAGGTAAGCATGCAAAACTAATCTGGACACTGATGATATTAACTGGACATATATGGACTGTCATCATATAGAGTCCAGCCCTCACACTTTTGCTGCTCATCTGTGTCCTCTGGGCAAGCTACCTTCACACATTAATAAACACATTGATGTGTGTGTGTGTGTGTGTGTGTGCATGTATGGGAGTGTCTCAGGCGACTGATTTGTCTCACACTCAACTGAGGGAGAAGAAGAAGAATGGTGTATAATATATTGCAGGGATGCTGTCATTGGTCAAGATCATCACAGAGAGAGAAAAAGAAGGAGACATGAGGAGAGAGGGGGAGAGGGGGAGAGAGGGAGGGAGAGAGAGAGAGAGAGAGAGAGAGAGAGAGAAGTGAAAGCTTGAGTTGCTATGCTACGATCAGCTCCATCTTTCTCTTTCTCGTGGTCTCTCTCTCATTCCCTATCCTCCCACACCCCCTCTCTCCTCATCAGCTTCTGTCTGGCTGATTGTCTGTCCACCCTCAACAACCTTCAACATGCGCACACACACACATACACAGTCTCACTCTCAAATTCACCTTCGTCTTTTATAACCATGTGTACCTCTACCCACACTAACCTTATTTCTTCTTCTTCTCTTTATTTTTCTCTTGCTCTACACCCCCCCCCCCCCCCCACCCCCCCCCCCCCAAAAGAAAAACCCACACACACACACTCTTTCTCTCACTCTGGTCTAAGGATGCATGTCGGACACTGAGGTGATTTACGTGCTCTCTTGCCATCACCACTGATGAGTGTATATGCTTCAGTATGTGTGTGTGTGTGTGTGTGTGTGTGTGCGTGTGTAAAGGGAGTAAAAGGAAAACAGCAATTATTCATTTAGAGGAGATCATTAGTCATAAGAACCAGTCTGACTACCATTTGAAATATCACACACACAAATACAGAGAAAGAGCTTCATCTGTGCTGTGAATGTTAAGTGAGAGTGCAGTATTATGTAGTCATTGTTCACGCTGAATATTTTCCTCTGCACGTGTTATAATAATGTGGATTACAGCTTTATAGTCCCTATGTGTGTGTAGTATTTACAATGAAATGTTTTCCTGCCTTCCTTCTGTCCACACACACACACACACACACACACACACCCGCTTTATGAAGTCAGTGTTTATTTGTTTGTGTTCCCTTGTGGGTGGCTCCTTTCTTCCATGTGTGTGTGTGTGTGTGTGTGTGTGTGTGTGTTTATTGGGCTATGAACCACAGACAAGCTGTAACAGGTCATGCTAGTTTTTCACACATATACACACACGTGTATAAATACACAGAAACTCACACACCTCCAAGCCATCTGCAACACTGCATACACACACACACACACACACACACAGTATCTCTTATTGACAGACTGCCTCATTTCTCACTCAGTAAACTCTAGCCTGCAGGAGAGAAACATTACACACACACACACACACACACACACACACACAGAGTGTAAACACTTCCTCCAGGCTTGTGGGAGGGAAACATTCAGAGGCATCAGATTTCAGCTTGGACAACTGCCAACACTTGGGCAGAAAAGTGCTTATAGCATCAGCATTTAAACACTCTCTCTCTCTCCCCTACTGTGTGTATGTATGTGTGTGTTTGCGTTTGTGTAAAAGGAAGACAGAAAATGTGTCTGGGAGATAAAAGCAGTCCACCAACATGGGTTGCATGAGGGGACGATCATGTGACTTTGCTTGTGTGAGCATGTGTTTTGTGCATTCAATCTCATGTCCTTAGCCCCATGTCCAAAGATGAGTTCTCTCTCTCTCTCTCTCTCACACACACACACACACACACACACACATACTCTCTTTCTCTCTCTCTCTCTCTCTCTCTCTCTCACAAACACACACACAGTGTGTGTGAGTGAGTGAGTGAGAGAAAAAGACACGCACACACACAGAGGCCTCTCTGATCAATAATTCACTGAGAGGTAGAGAAAGTGTGTGTGTATTTGTCTCAGCTCCCTCTCTCAGATTGGTTAGTGGAGACACTACAGTGTGTGAGATTACAGAACCCTGCTAGGGAGTACTGAGTGTAGTGTAATGTAGTGTAGTATAGTGTACTGTAGTGTAGTGAGTGTAGGGTAATGCAGTGCAGTGTAGAGTTGTGAGTGTAGTATAAAGTAACAAGTGCAGTGTTGTGTATTGTAGTGTAATATAGTGTACTGTAGTGTAGTGTAATGTAGTGAGTGCAGTGTTGCATAGTGTGTAGTGCAGTGTAGTGTCACTTGGTGAGTGTGGTGAAGTGGAGTGAGAGTAGCGTAGTGTAGCATAGTGTGTAATGTAGCGTGGTGAGAGTAGCATAGTGTGTGTTGTGCAGTTTTGCATAGCATAATGAGTGTATTGTAGCATAATGAGTGTATTGTAGCGTAATGAGTGTAGTGTAGTGAGTGTAGTACAACAGTGAGTGTAGAGTGGTGCAGTATAGTATAATGAGTGTAGTATAGTGTAGTGTAATGCAGTGCAGTGTAGAATAGTAAAGGTAGTGTAATGTGTAGTGCAGTGTAGCATAGTGTGTGTAGTGTCACATAGTGAGTGTAATGTAGCGTAGCAAGAATAGCGTAGTGTAGTGTAGTGAGTGTAGTATTGTGAGTGTAGTATAGCATTAGTGAGTGTAGTGTGGTTTAGTATAGCATAATGAGTGTAGTGTAGTTAGTGGAGTGTAGTATAGCGTAGTGGTTGTAGTGTAGTACAGTGTAGTGTGTTACAGCATAGTAAGTATAGTGTAGTGAGTGTAGGATACTGTATTGTAGTGTAGTGTATTGTAATGTAGTATAGAATAATGTGTAGTAAGTGTAGCGTAGTGGAGTGTATTATAGTATAGTGTAGTGTAGTATAGCATAGTGAGTGTAGTGTATCGTAGTATAGTATAGAATAATGTGTAGTGAGTGTAGTGCAGTATACTGTAGTACAGTTTAGTGTAGTATAGCACAGTGACTATAGTGTAATGAGTGTAGTGTATTGTAGTATAGCATAGTGAGTATAGTGTAGTGAGTGTAGAGTACTGTATTGTAGTGTGGTGACTGCAGTGTATTGTAGTATAATGTAGTGTAGTATAGCATAGTGAGTATAGTGTAGTGAGTGTAGAGTACTGTATTGTAGTTTAGTGACTGCAGTGTATTGTAGTATAGTGTAGTGTAGTATAGCATAGTGAGTATAGTGTAGTGAGTGTAGGGTACTGTATTGTAGTTTAGTGACTGCAGTGTATTGTAGTATAGTGTAGTGTAGTATAGCAGAGTGAGTATAGTGTAGTGAGTGTAGGGTACTGTATTGTAGTGTAGTGACTGCAGTGTATTGTAGTATAGTGTAGTGTAGTATAGCATAGTGAGTATAGTGTAGTGAGTGTAGAGTACTGTATTGTAGTGTAGTGACTGCAGTGTATTGTAGTATAGTGTAGTGTAGTATAGCATAGTGAGTATAGTGTAGTGAGTGTAGGGTACTGTATTGTAGTGTAGTGACTGCAGTGTATTGTAGTATAGTGTAGTGTAGTATAGCATAGTGAGTATAGTGTAGTGAGTGTAGGGTACTGTATTGTAGTGTAGTGACTGCAGTGTATTGTAGTATAGTGTAGTGTAGTATAGCATAGTGAGTATAGTGTAGTGAGTGTAGGGTACTGTATTGTAGTGTAGTGACTGCAGTGTATTGTAGTATAGTGTAGTGTAGTATAGCATAGTGAGTATAGTGTAGTGAGTGTAGGGTACTGTATTGTAGTGTAGTGACTGCAGTGTATTGTAGTATAGTGTAGTGTAGTAT